>NC_072735.1:146579816-146624816 GCF_026930045.1 Uloborus diversus | reverse complement strand
CGGTCTTTTGAAATACTTTGTTCAAATATAAAAAGGGAAGAAAAAAAATTTCAATCCGCCGAGCCGGAGTCGAACCAGCGACCTATGGATTTCTGTTTTTCCAGCTACAGTCCACCGCTCTGCCAACTGAGCTATCGACGGCACACATATCGTTCAAAGCAACAGACGGTATTCGGTATAACGAAACTTTTAAAAGCATCCGAGAAGACAGATTTAAAATTTTTTATTCGCATACAATCTCCACAGTTAAAGTAGGAAGACGAATTTTCTGCAGAAAAGCAAGCGTTCTCTCTCTCTCTCTCTCTCTCAAAAAAAAAAAAAAACCCTCCCAGAATATCAAAACTCTTTTGAAATTACGCGCTCACTAAAATTTCAATGGCATGGCGCACGATAATCCAACCGTGAGCACCCGTGATAGTGATACTCATTTTTTCTACATATTTCATGGGGATATCCTATCTTCCTTTAAAAATATTCGATAAGAACAAGTAAGGAAATTTAGAAAAAATACTAAGTGCTTAAAAGAAAGTCATACATTTTATTAATTTCTTTTTTCTGAATTCTTTGATTTTGTTATTTATTTTTAAAAAGTTTATTTAAAACATTCTTCGTTTTGATTCCGGTACTTGGAAATACTTAATTCAATAATAAAAATCGAAGGAAAAAAAAGAGTCAATCCGCCGAGCCGGAGTCGAACCAGCGACCTATGGATTTCTGTTTTTCGAGCTACAGTCCACCGCTCTGCCAACTGAGCTATCGACGGCACACAAATCGTTCAAAGCAACAGACGGTATTCGGTATAACGAAACTTTAACAAGCATCCGAGATGGAGGATTTAAAATTTTTTATTCGCATACAATCTCCATAGTTGCCAAAAAGTATAGGAAGACGAGATTTCCGTAGAGAAGCAAGAGTTCTCTCAAAAAAATTGCCAATTATACTTCGTAATTGATGCGTTTCGAAACTTTTACGATCATCCATCTCTGTTAATGATTTGAGATGAAAAATGCATAGTATAAAAACAGAGGTTCATATCCTGTAGGGCGATTGCGTTTCCTCGCAAATGTCGCGAAAAACCGCCCATAATATCAAAACTCTTTTAAAATTACCCGTCCACCAAAAATTCAATGGCAGTCTGCACAACGATCCCCCCTTGAGTACGCGCGATAGTGATACTCGTTTTTTCTTTATATTTCATGGTAATAACATATTTTTCTTTAAAAGTATTCGAGAAGAACAAGTAAGAAAATTAAGAAAAAAATACTGAGTGTTTAGAAGAAAGTCATGCAATTTATTAATTTATTTTTTCTAAATTCTTTGATTTTTATTTTTTGACATTTTATTTAAAATATTCCTCGTTTTGATTCCGGTCTTTTGAAATACTTTGTTCAAATATAAAAAGGGAAGAAAAAAAATTTCAATCCGCCGAGCCGGAGTCGAACCAGCGACCTATGGATTTCTGTTTTTCCAGCTACAGTCCACCGCTCTGCCAACTGAGCTATCGACGGCACACATATCGTTCAAAGCAACAGACGGTATTCGGTATAACGAAACTTTTAAAAGCATCCGAGAAGACAGATTTAAAATTTTTTATTCGCATACAATCTCCACAGTTAAAGTAGGAAGACGAATTTTCTGCAGAAAAGCAAGCGTTCTCTCTCTCTCTCTCTCTCTCAAAAAAAAAAAAAAAAAAAAAAAAAAAAAAAACCCTCCCAGAATATCAAAACTCTTTTGAAATTACGCGCTCACTAAAATTTCAATGGCATGGCGCACGATAATCCAACCGTGAGCACCCGTGATAGTGATACTCATTTTTTCTACATATTTCATGGGGATATCCTATCTTCCTTTAAAAATATTCGATAAGAACAAGTAAGGAAATTTAGAAAAAATACTAAGTGCTTAAAAGAAAGTCATACATTTTATTAATTTCTTTTTTCTGAATTCTTTGATTTTGTTATTTATTTTTAAAAAGTTTATTTAAAACATTCTTCGTTTTGATTCCGGTATTTGGAAATACTTAATTCAATAATAAAAATCGAAGGAAAAAAAAGAGTCAATCCGCCGAGCCGGAGTCGAACCAGCGACCTATGGATTTCTGTTTTTCGAGCTACAGTCCACCGCTCTGCCAACTGAGCTATCGACGGCACACAAATCGTTCAAAGCAACAGACGGTATTCGGTATAACGAAACTTTAAAAAGCATCCGAGATGGCGGATTTAAAATTTTTTATTCGCATACAATCTCCATAGTTGCCAAAAAGTATAGGAAGACGAGATTTCCGTAGAGAAGCAAGAGTTCTCTCAAAAAAATTGCCAATTATACTTCGTAATTGATGCGTTTCGAAACTTTTACGATCATCCATCTCTGTTAATGATTTGAGATGAAAAATGCATAGTATAAAAACAGAGGTTCATATCCTGTAGGGCGATTGCGTTTCCTCGCAAATGTCGCGAAAAACCGCCCATAATATCAAAACTCTTTTAAAATTACCCGTCCACCAAAAATTCAATGGCAGTCTGCACAACGATCCCCCCTTGAGTACGCGCGATAGAGATGCTCGTTTTTTCTTTATATTTCATGGTAATAACATATTTTTCTTTAAAAGTATTCGAGAAGAACAAGTAAGAAAATTAAGAAAAAAATACTGAGTGTTTAGAAGAAAGTCATGCAATTTATTAATTTATTTTTTCTAAATTCTTTGATTTTTATTTTTTGACATTTTATTTAAAATATTCCTCGTTTTGATTCCGGTCTTTTGAAATACTTTGTTCAAATATAAAAAGGGAAGAAAAAAAATTTCAATCCGCCGAGCCGGAGTCGAACCAGCGACCTATGGATTTCTGTTTTTCCAGCTACAGTCCACCGCTCTGCCAACTGAGCTATCGACGGCACACATATCGTTCAAAGCAACAGACGGTATTCGGTATAACGAAACTTTTAAAAGCATCCGAGAAGACAGATTTAAAATTTTTTATTCGCATACAATCTCCACAGTTATCACAAAGTAGGAAGACGAATTTTCTGCGGAAAAGCAAGCGTTCTCTCTCTCTCTCTCTCAAAAAAAAAAAAAAAAAAACCTCCCAGAATATCAAAACTCTTTTGAAATTACGCGCTCACTAAAATTTCAATGGCATGGCGCACGATAATCCAACCGTGAGCACCCGTGATAGTGATACTCATTTTTTCTACATTTTTCATGGGGATATCCTATCTTCCTTTAAAAATATTCGATAAGAACAAGTAAGGAAATTTAGAAAAAATACTAAGTGCTTAAAAGAAAGTCATACATTTTATTAATTTCTTTTTTCTGAATTCTTTGATTTTGTTATTTATTTTTAAAAAGTTTATTTAAAACATTCTTCGTCTTGATTCCGGTATTTGGAAATACTTAATTCAATAATAAAAATCGAAGGAAAAAAAAGAGTCAATCCGCCGAGCCGGAGTCGAACCAGCGACCTATGGATTTCTGTTTTTCGAGCTACAGTCCACCGCTCTGCCAACTGAGCTATCGACGGCACACAAATCGTTCAAAGCAACAGACGGTATTCGGTATAACGAAACTTTAAAAAGCATCCGAGATGGCGGATTTAAAATTTTTTATTCGCATACAATCTCCATAGTTGCCAAAAAGTAGGAAGACGAGATTTCCGTAGAGAAGAAAGAGTTCTCTCAAAAAAATTGCCGATTATACTTCGTAATTGATGCGTTTCGAAACTTTTTCGATCATCCATCTCTGTTAATGATTTGAGATGAAAAATGCATAGTATAAAAACAGAGGTTCATATCCTGTAGGGCGATTGCGTTTCCTCGCAAATGTCGCGAAAAACCGCCCATAATATCAAAACTCTTTTAAAATTACCCGTCCACCAAAAATTCAATGGCAGTCTGCACAACGATCCCCCCTTGAGTACGCGAGATAGTGATGCTCGTTTTTTCTTTATATTTCATGGTAATAACATATTTTTCTTTAAAAGTATTCGAGAAGAACAAGTAAGAAAATTAAGAAAAAAATACTGAGTGTTTAGAAGAAAGTCATGCAATTTATTAATTTATTTTTTCTAAATTCTTTGATTTTTATTTTTTGACATTTTATTTAAAATATTCCTCGTTTTGATTCCGGTCTTTTGAAATACTTTGTTCAAATATAAAAAGGGAAGAAAAAAAATTTCAATCCGCCGAGCCGGAGTCGAACCAGCGACCTATGGATTTCTGTTTTTCGAGTACAGTCCACCGCTCTGCCAACTGAGCTATCGACGGCACACAAATCGTTCAAAGCAACAGACGGTATTCGATATAACGAAACTTTAAAAAACATCCGAGATGGCGGATTTAAAATTTTTTATTCGCATACAATCTCCATAGTTGCCAAAAAGTAGGAAGAGATTTCCGTGGAGAAGCAAGAGTTCTCTCAAAAGATTTGCCGATTATACTTCGTAATTGATGCGTTTCAAAACTTTTACGATCATCCAATCTCTATTAAGGCTTTGAGGTGCAAAATGCGTATTATAAAAAACAGAGGTTACCATCCCCTAATAAGGGCGATCGCGTTTCCTCGCAAATGTTGCGAAGAACCTCCCAGAATATCACAACTATTTTAAAATTACTCGTCCACTAAAAATTTAATGGCATGGTGCACGATAATCCCATCTTGAGCACCCGTGATAGTGATGCTCATTTTTCTTTAAGTGTTTAAAAGAAAGTCATACATTTTAATAATTTCTTTTTTCTGAATTCTTTGATTTTGTTATTTATTTTAGAGACAGTTTATTTAAAACAATTTTCTTTGTTTTGATTCCGGTATTTTGAAATACTTTATTCAATAATAAAAATCGAAGAAAAAAAAATGTGAATCCGCCGATCCGTAGTCGAATCAGCGACCTATGAATTTCTGTTTTCCCACCTACAGTCCACCGCTCTGCCAACTGAGCTACCGACGGTACTTAACTTTTAAAGCAGCAGACGGTATTCGGCATAACGAAACTTTTAAAAGCATCCAAGGGAGAAAAATTAAATCTTTTATTAGCATACAATCTCTAGAATTGCCACAAAGAAGAGAAACTAATTTTCCGCTGAGAAATATGCGTTATCTCAACAAATTTCTCGATTATACTTCATTCTTTATTCGTTTCGAAACTTTTGTGATCATCCGATCTCTATTAGTGATTTGAGGTGCAAAATGCATAGTATAAAAACTGAGGTTCCTAGGAGACCCCTTGAAGACTCTATAGCGGAATGCATTGTTTGATTTACAGATTATAGGGCCCCACCGGAATGCGTTTTGGGGGTAAATCATTCATCATTTCATGTGCATTTATGAATCCCCTTCAGGACCCTTCATAGTTGTGACATGGTAAATTCGCTTCTGGTATGACAGAATGAATAAAAATTATCCTTTAAGGAAGTTTTTTTTTTTTTTTTTGCAATTAACAATTCGTTATTTTTTTATATTATTTTGAAAATATATGTATTTTTCGTTAGTTTTAATGCTATGCATAAATCATTGAGTAATTTGGGGCGCTTTAGGAAGAGGGGGCCCAGTCCCAGGCCTAGTCGGCCTGTGCGGTAATCAGGCAATGATTGAATGACATTAAAATATTTCCTTCGTTTTATTTAATTAAACATACTACAGTAAATAACTACAAAATATGTATAATGATAATGGGACATTCATAGAAGATTCAGAAATGTTTTTGTTCGTTGAAGGAACGTGTATATATGAGACCGTCTTAGCGTCAGTTTACCCCCCTATATTCACCAGACGCAGCCAGACAGTGATTAGACAATCAAGAAGGTCTCTGGTGAAACAATCTGCAGTTCAGGTGTTTGACTGAGAGCCGAAGCATCTATTGAATTAAAGACGTCAACCATTGTTCACTACTACAATCATTCAGGGTAACTTTAGCTCACTATTACTTCAATCATCTATATATATATAAATGAATGTTTGTCTGTATGTCATCCATGAACTCAAAAACTACCCGGCAGATTTGGCTGAAACTTTCACCGTTTGTTATTTTTGGTACTGGGAATGTTTATAGACCAATTCGAAAAAAAACCGATCGATAGTTCCTTTTTTATTCCAATTTAAATCACAATCCATTGGATAAATACGAATAAAATTATCGGCTGCAGAAATTAATTCGCGTGA
This sequence comes from Uloborus diversus, assembly GCF_026930045.1. Classification (NCBI taxonomy): domain Eukaryota; kingdom Metazoa; phylum Arthropoda; class Arachnida; order Araneae; family Uloboridae; genus Uloborus; species Uloborus diversus. The sequence continues at coordinate 146,618,665 of NC_072735.1, read as the reverse complement.
AAGATCTCATTGATAAGAAGTTAGCTGTTGCCATTTTTCTTGAGTTTGAACAAATAAATTCTTTCTTTATTGTTTTATGGCTTTTCATGCAACGGGGGGATTTAAAACTTTTTCTATATTATATTTTTAGCGATTGATTGATCTTGCAAACTGCGTGAGTACAAAATTTGAGTATAGTCACGGCTTCACTTGATACCTGGACCGATTATTATGAAAATTGCTATATATATGTATTTTCCACGGAGAAGGTGCATAATATGCTCATTGAAGCCACTTGCCACCAGGTGGCACTGCAGAGTAGCAACTTCTGCCCCGTTCAACCGATTGTCATGAAAATCAGTATAATGATGTATTTTTTTTGTTGGCGTAGCAACGCGCGTCGGGTACAGCTAGTATTTTAATAAAGTTCTTGCATCTACTGTCACAAAAGTGGAGAAAAACTCTTAAAGTAGTGTATTGTTATCTAAAGTTGAATAAGAATTTACTATATTAAAATCTAACAGTATCGATCTATTAAATTTCCACTGGAACTCCACGAAAACAACAGCGAATTGAGATCCGAACCAGGACTCGAAATTTTAGGAGGATAACGGTTCCATAGCACCGCAAACTTCATAAGTGCAGTTAATTTCTTTTGGTAACATTAAGTTTTTACCCGTGCAATACTAGCAATATATTTCCAAGCAAGATTTTCTCTCAAAGAACATATTTGGTCATAAACGCAATTGAAACGTCGAGTTCGAAAACCATTCATCTCTACATTTTTGCCAAATTAAGCGGATTGGAAATAAGTCATCTCTTCCCACTAGTTACATAAGATATTAAGCATTGAAATCTCTATTTAAACATGACACATCCAGGAGTCAGGAGTTGACATGTTCTCTAATTTAACCTGAACCCGCACGGTATGCCTATCATAGACTTAAGGTTTCTATCATAGGTTTCTACCTAGACTTGAAAACCGGTTCGCTCGCCGAACCGATTCCTATGTCTATGGTTTCTACAGGAAGGTAAGTTTTCATGGTTTAAAAGCAACTGGTTTGTACATAAAAACAAATCTATTTACTTCCAGGTAAGTAAAAATTTCATAAAAATGATTAGGAAAATCAGCAAAACAAGACTAATGAATAAAAAGAAAAAACTACTTGAATAAAATAAAAGCTGGCACGAAGTACTGTTGACCCTCTTTTTACGCGGGGGTCACGTTCTAAGGAAATGCCGCGTAAATTAGTTCTTAATAGTAGTGTTAAAATAGAAGTTAGGTTCCATAAATAAAAAAAAACCCTTCATTCTAGTAATGATTAATTATACAATAAATTTAATGTGTTCTTATATCGATACGTATGCGCAACATGCATAAAGAAGACATAAATTTATTTAGTGTTTGTAAAAAGAAGCCGGTAATGATAGCCTTTCGGCAGTATGGGGAAATCCTCTTTCACTAACAAATCAGAAAGATAATTTTTTGCTATTGTCAAGGAATGGTTAAAAATTTTCAATGTTTCAACGTTTTTTGGTTCTGTGTCATCCGATGTCGGTATCCTCGTCGGTTTCTCTCTCCTTTGTCACTCCTAAAAGCTTTTCTTCCAGTGAGTTCTAAATTGTGTGCGTTTAATAACTTTACTTCTGGAAAGAGCTCTGATGGAACCAATCGCATAAAATGTCTCCAGTGACCCAAGCACGCCAAAATGCAGTTTATTACATGTAATCTGCAATCTCATGAGCTTTGATTTTGAAAGAGGGGAACATTTACATTGCCGCATCCGCGTGAAATAATAATAATTAAAAAAAAAAGATGTCAAATATTAAACCTTAAAAATAAACCCGCGTAAAACAAGGGTCTACTGCATTATAAATAGAGAAATAAGAATTACTCAAGCTCTCATCATGCGCTGTCCATTATTTAACTATAACTTTAGCCTAATATAGGGGGAATTAAGAACTTTAGAAAGCCGTTATTGCCTTCTTGTGGAAAGAGAATAAATTTTAGATGAACTATGTACATATTACAAGTGCTATTCATAAATCTTTCGTATAAGGCGTGTGCGGGGGCGTAGCTCAGATGGTAGAGCGCTCCCTTAGCATGCGAGAGGTACCGGGATCGATACCCGGCGCCTCCACTAAGTTTTTTTTTCTTCTTCCTGATATTCTTTATCTGTGTCCTTTCTCACATCAATAATTTGACAAATTTAGTTTTAATTTGTGAATTGATTTACGATTGACTCGAGTTAGTAGGGGGCGGAGGAAAGTGAGTCACTCTTAAGTTCCCCCAAAAAACATGTATACAACTTTTGTACTTTTTTTTATATTTTTACATTGATCATATCACATTCCCAAGTACAACATATAAAAGTTTATATTTCATTTATGTTTCAAAATGGTTTTCAGTTCACAACGTTAACAACATTGTACAATGTTTATGAAACGAAGGGGATGCATCAGTGATTGGTTTTGCATGTATTTGTCGCGCTTCGCGTGAATCTTTTCAGCATTATTGAACTTTCGTCAAATAAATGTTCCGAAGAGTTCAAGCAACATTTTTCGTAGAAGTGTTTCCAAATTCCGCTGCCAATTTAAGGCATCCAATTTCTTCTCCAACGTGTTTGTTAATTCATCAAAATTGATTTTAATCATCTGTAATATATTTAGTCAAAGCTGCTTTATATATAAATGTAAAATATATACCTATATATAGGCTTTCCAAAAATTTCACAAATGCATTTTTTTTTTAATAATTGTTTTCCGTCATACAGATTTAAATGACAGTAGATATCTCATATAAGGATGCATTTACGGGAAAAAAATCGACTAAAAATTTAAATATTTTGTCAAGTAGAATCATTTACCCCTTTTTAGATATGTTTGTTTTAAATTTAAATAAAAGGTGGGCGGTTCACTTACTTCTTCGCAATGGGTTAGTGGTTAACCCATCCGATTCTTTAAAAAAAAAAAAAAAATCGTTAAAAATATTTGAAGCTTTATTATAGAAAATAAATATAAACTTTTGTTAATAAATTAATTACACGTTAAAATAAGTTGATTTATTTATTTATTTATTTTTCCTAACTTTTGTACATATCTTCAAAAACGAAATGTTCTAAAACAGTGTCTCACTTACCTCAACCAACCCTATATGTTCCTTGCTAATAAAAGCATTTATTTTCCTCACAAAAGAGGTAGATAGGTGGCATATGTGAGCACGGGGCACCTGTGAACAAGGTATGTTTTACTAGGATAACGTCAAGCAAAAAGTCTTAAAGAATTCTCAAATAACAGCAATACCAGCCCTACATTTTAACCAAACTTTCTGACAAAGAGCCACTTTATGTTCCTGTGCATGGTGACAGCTTCTTTGTTTTAGCAGATACAGATGTACTTTTATCACGGTCTTCTTCGAGTAAAAACATATTTTAAGCTTCTTAATAAGCTAAATTTAATTATTGCAAACCATTACATGAACATTCACGTTAATTTATGCCAATGTTTAAATTTTATAATTTAAATAAAAATTCTTTATTTTTGAAAATTAGTTCTAAGGTAAATAGATGCTGGGGCACTTGTGAACACAACATGTAGTGGCACATGTGAACAACTCCCTTATCCTCTCCGCAAATTTAAATATTAGTGTATGCTTATTATTAATGTTGAAAGAGATGTAGAGATTTATAATTATTATTTTGCTGCAACCAGTTTGTAAATTTATTGTTAATTATTATTACATAATTATTAGTTATTTTTTAATTCGTTAATTACTAAATAGTTGGCTAAAAATTTAGTGGTATATAATATTTGCACGGAAAATAAAGACAAAATATTTTCCTTCAACTAAAAATTAAAATTAAGAAAAATTTAAAAATTCGTCATCATATTCTGTATGAAGTTTAACGCACTATATAACAAGAATATACTTTACACAATAAAATATTCTTTTTATTGTTTAGTCTTAAAAGATTTTTTCTTTTCGATCCATTTATTAGAACATGCTATGAAACTTAAAAATTTGACAGTGAGCAGAGTTCTATAATTCAGAAAAAAAATATTTTCTTAATGACAGCTACTGTACAATTCAAGCTGACACAGTATAGTTACGAATCCTTGAATGTAATCAGTATATTCATACATGCTTCATTAAAACTAGTTTTTCGTTGAAATATGATGCTCGTCCTGCATTTTTCAGTAGTGTTCACATGTGCCCCAAGCTTGTTCACATCTGCCCCCTATAGGGGCACATGTGAACAATTGAAGACAATTAAAAAAAATTCCATAAAGTGTAGAAATATTTTTTTTTTAATCTGAAAAGATTCCACGGCACAAAGAAAAGACTGTTCAATCATGGGGACCCTTTTCCTGATAGAAATTGAAGATATTTTCTGAGGAATTAAGAAATGAAAAAAAAAAAAAAAAATCACATGTGCCCCCTTTTCCCCTCTACTGAAAATTGAGAAGTCCTTTCTTTCTTTCTTTTCCTTCATTGCTTGCAGATAATATTTTTGGCTTTAAAAAAATAACTTTTTTAGTACTTTTAATTATAATCTCTTTGGTTATTGCAAAATCGATGGATAAATTCGTAGACAAAATGTCTCTTTACAAACCAAACCCATTTAAGCATTGCTTTTTTGCATTAAAAAAATGTTTATGATTAGCTTAGTTTAATTTCGAAACAAAAAATATTTTGTACCTTTTGATGCTAGATTACAGAAATAAAGTAATAGCTCTCAATAATTTAAAATTACAATTTAGTAATATTCGGAGGAGAAATACATAATTCGTTCACAACTTTGTTGACTGAAGAGCTTTTGTCGCATGTCTATTCATCTATAAGCTCTTCTTTTCCATTGAAAGAAGAGTTCCTTGTATCGCCAAAACACGTGTCGGAAATAATTCAGAAATATTTGTGCAATTAAACATTGTTAGATTTTATTTTACTCTACATGCAAAAATGTATTTATTGAACTCTCACTCTTCATTGTCTTCAATATACTACTTAATGTTTTAAAAAAAAAACAGTACAATTTTCTTGATTTCTTTTTTAAAATCCTTTGATTTTGTTATTTATTTTTAGACAATTCATTTAAAACATTCTTTGTTTCGATACTGGATTTTTAAGATACTTTATTCAATAATAAAAACGGAAGTAAAAAAAAAGTCAATCCGCTGATGAGCCGCAGTCCGAAACAGACAGTATTCGGTATAACGAAACGTTTAAAAGAATCCGAGATGACAGAATTAAAATCTTTTATTATAATTCAATCTTTATCATTGCCAGAAAGTAGGAATACGTATTTTCCACAAAAAGAATGCGTTCTCTCAACAAATTTCCCGATTATACTTCATAAATGATTCGTTTCAAAACTTTTATGATCTTCCAATCTTTATTAATGCTTTGAGGTGCAAAATGCGTATAAAAACAGAGGCTCCTATCTCTTTAGGGCGATCGCATTTCCTATCAAATATTGCGAAGAACATCCCAAAACATCAAAGCTCTTATAAAATTACCTGCCCACTAAAAATTCAATGGCAGTCTGCATAATGATCTTCCCGTGAGCACCCTTAATGATGCTCATTTTTTCTACATATTTCATGGTGAGAGATAACCGATTTTTCTTTAAGATTATCCGAGAAGAACAAGTAAGAAAATTTGGAAAAATACTGTTACAAATTCTGTAAATAGTAGTTATTGTAGGAACGTAACCTGTAAATAGTTTCCCGTAATGAATATACAACCCCTTTTTCATTCGGCTAAATTATACGACCCCTATTTTCTTTCTTTTCATTGATAACGGTCTACTACTTTAAAGAAGCGTGTGGAATATTTGAGAAATTTCTTTTCGGGGTATTTAAGCCGTTAGCGATGGATAAACAGTTAGTTTCGATTGATATTTCGAACTGATAGCATTTTACTCTGTTTATAGCGAGGCATTTCGCTGTGTTGTTTTCGTATTCGGAAGTAAATACGTATGTAAACGTTGAGTTTACGGTGTTGTGTGATAATTGCTTAATTGCTGATGAATAATTTAGCAGTTGTTGAAGATCTTTCCTGTACATAGTGTAAATAAATTTCCTGTGTTTTTATCAAGAACTGTGTCTTCATTTCAAGAAAGTGGAAGTCGCACCGAATCCATTACAATTGGCGCCCAACGTGGGGCTACTTCAGGACTTTCTTGCAGTAAGTGTGACTTTGGACATTTTTTCATAAAGACTTTTTAAATTTGACTTTATTTTTATGGTGATTACTCGCGCAATGGATGAACAATTAAAACAACTGCTTGATGCAATCAACTCTGTGAAGAGTGATATGGCGGCTAATCAAGAACAATTAAAAAATGATATGGCGGCTAATCAAGAACAATTAAAAAATGATATGGCGGCTAATCAAGAACAATTAAAAAATGATATGGCGGCTAATCAAGAACAATGGAAAAGTGATTTAATGGTGCTGAAAAAGGATTTAGCTTCTAACCAAGAGGAAATTAAAAACGACCTTACTTCGGTAAAGACTGTGATGGAAAATAAATTTAATGAGATAGAGCATCGAGTTGATGCTTTTGATGAAAAATTTGAAACAGTAGAAAACCGCATCGCAACAGTTGAGAATCATGTGGATGAGAAAATTAAAGACATGGAAAGGAGATTGGCGACCGCGGAAAGCAGCTCTGTACAGTTTTGCGCTCCCACATCTGTTGCTCGACCGTCCATTAAACTGGCCACATTTGATGGGAAAAGTTCGTGGCAGGTGTACAAGACCCAATTCATGATAGTGGCGGAAGCGAACGGATGGGACTCTGCTACCAAGGCCTGCCATCTTGCAGCATCCCTGAGAGGTGACGCAGCGGACATTCTTCAGACCCTTCCGGACAGCCAGCGACTGGATTTCGCCGCCCTCACGGCTGCGTTGGAGCTTCGCTTCGGTGAGAAGTGCCAGAAAGATTTCAGCCGACTCCAGTTGAAGTCCCGTTTCCAGAAAACTGGGGAAACCCTGCAAGAGCTTGCGGCGGACATCGAGAGGCTGTCTCATCTTGCTTTTCACGACTGCCCTGCGGATGTTCGAGACAACCTGGCACTCAACTACTACATCGACGGGGTTCGAGATCCGGAAATCCAGAAAGCTCTACGGATGGCGGATGTCAAAGACCTGAATTCTGCTGTTGTGTATGCGATGAGATACGAGGCCGCCCAAGAAGCAACCCGTGTGGATCGCCATCTAATCCGGACTCAGGAAGCTGATGAGTCTGATTCCAGGACGTCCCACCTCGCTGAACTTGAGAGACAACTCGGTGACTTGACAAGACATTTGAGCAGCATAACAGCCCGAAAGAAACAAGAGCAGAAGTGCTGGAAATGCGGTAGTGAAGGACACCTGCGAAGGAGTTGTCCGGCTCGCCAAGCTACGCGAGGGAAGGAAATCACCACCACTAAAGCTCTGCAGATTTCCTCTTCTAGTAGTGGCAGTGATGGACTTTTCATTTACGCACATGTAAATGGGAACCCCTGCAGACTGATTGTTGACACTGGAGCCAATGTGACAATCATTAGGACAGATGTGGACTTCAAGACTAATGAGCTGCACTCGATGAGAGAAGACATAGCCGTTTTCCCTGCAGAAAATGATGTAAAATCCGCTCATCAAATAATAGCCCAAACAGATTTATCGATTCCCTAAAGGTCAGAATCATTAATACCTGGCTCTCTTGAAGAAAGCAATAGTTTTCGATTTGGACTCGTTGAATACCCTAACCTAAACAATAATCTAAAAGGAGTGCTGGTAGCATCTACGCTTGTGGACCTTTCTAAGGATGTAATTCCTGTGAGAGTCGCCAACGTGAGTGAAAGGCCAAGGAATATCCGAAAAGGTGAAGTGTTGGCAACTTGTACTCCAGTAAACTGCATCATTAGAAGAATCAATTCCCCTGAGACTGTGTCTTCTGAGTCCTTGACGTCGAAGTTAATTGGGAGTGCGCCATTATCGAAAGATCAAAGAACTGCTGCGGAACAATTGGTGGAAGACTTCAAGCATCTGTTTTCATCTAAATCGGAGGATGTTGGCCGTACGAATTTAACGCAGCACAGGATTTACACTGGAGAACACCCCCCTATTAAACAGCATCCAAGACGACTACCGTTCGCCAAGAAGGAAGAGGTTGAGACCCTCCTGAAAGAGATGAAGGAGAACGATGTAATCGAACCGTCATCCAGTCCTTGGGCCTCTCCCATCGTCTTGGTCCGAAAGAAAGATGGCTCCACCAGATTTTGTGTCGATTACCGACGGCTGAATGAAATCACCAAGAAAGACAGTTACCCTCTTCCACGGATAGACGACACCTTGGACACTCTTTCCGGACACAAGTGGTTTTCGACCCTGGACTTGAAGAGCGGCTACTGGCAGGTTGAGATACACCCTGATGACCGAGAGAAGACAGCGTTTACAACTGGACAAGGCTTATGGCAGTTTAAAGTGATGCCCTTCGGTCTCTGCAATGCACCAGCTACGTTCGAGCGTCTTATGGAGACAGTGTTAAGAGGACTCTCTTACGAATCCTGTCTGGTCTACTTAGACGATATCATCATCGTGGGACGCAGCTTCGAAGAACATCTGGCAAAAAAGCTTAAGGAAGCCAATCTGAAGTTAAGCCCGTCCAAATGTAATTTGTTCCGCCGGGAAGTGAACTACCTTGGTCACATCATCTCTTCTGAGGGTGTACAAACCGATCCAGAGAAGGTATCTGCGGTCAGGAGTTGGAGTCTTCCCGAAAACATCCATCAGTTGCGAAGTTTCCTGGGGCTCTGCACGTACTACAGGAAGTTTGTGAAGGGTTTTTCCAACATTGCACGACCTTTGCATAAGCTGACGGAGAGCAAGCAAAAGTTTGAATGGTCCAAAGAATGCGAAGATGCATTTCTACGACTGAAGGAGGCTTTAACATCAACGCCTATCCTCGCCTATCCTCAGCCTGAAAAATCCTTCATCCTGGACACTGATGCGAGCAACGAGGGAATTGGAGCTGTTTTATCCCAAGAAATTGACGGAAATGAACATGTCATCGCTTACTGGAGCAAATGCTTATCAAAGTCGGAGCGAAATTACTGCGTCACCAGAAAGGAGTTACTGGCCATAGTGAAAGCTGTAGAACACTTCCATCATTACCTCTACGGCCGAAAATTTCTGCTTCGGACAGATCATGCCTCGTTAACTTGGCTTTTGAACTTCAAGAATCCAGAAGGCCAGATAGCCAGGTGGATACAGCGGCTCCAGGAATATGACATGGAGATCAAGCACCGAAAAGGGTTGTCTCACGGTAATGCAGACGCTTTATCAAGGAGACCCTGTCCTGAGAACTGCAATTATTGTTCCCGAATCGAGAAACAGTATGGAACGACTAGCCCTATCGCCTATCAGGTGACAGTGACTCCAATATCATCAGAACCTGATCCATGGAGTGATGACCAAGTTGGAAAAGATCAACTTGAAGACCCCGACATAAAACCAATTTTGGAATTCATGGAAAGGGACAGTCGGCGACCTAGCTGGCAGGACGTTTCCATCTTCAGTCCTGCAACAAAGAGATACTGGGCTTTATGGAACTCACTCCATTTACGGAACGGCGTGCTACACCGAAAATGGGAATCTGACGACGGCAAAACATCTAGGTGGCAGTTACTACTTCCCCGATCAAGGATTTCAGATGTTCTGAAAGAAATACATAGTAGTGCGACTGGAGGACATTTTGGTGTGTTGAAAACCCTCAATAAAGTTCGGGAGCGCTTCTTCTGGAGCAAGGCGAAGGATGACGTGGAGAAGTGGTGCCATTCTTGTGACGCCTGTGCTGCTCGTAAAGGACCGAGGAAGAGAAGCAGAGGGAAGCTACATCTGTACAACGTTGGAGCTCCTTTCGAACGAATTGGGATCGACATCCTGGGTCCTCTACCAAGAACTGCTGATGGGAACAAATACATTTTTGTTTCCATCGACTACTTCACCAAATGGCCCGAAGCGTATCCCATTCCAGATCAAGAGGCTACCACCGTAGCAGAGACTCTAGTCCAACATTGGATCTCGAGATACGGAACACCTTTGCAGATTCATTCCGATCAAGGGAGGAATTTCATCTCTGCTGTGTTTAAGGGCCTATGTCAAATTTTCGGAATTGAGAAAACTAGGACAACACCACTACACCCACAATCGGACGGCATGGTGGAGAGATTTAACCGCACAATCCTAAATAATCTCTCGCTTATGGTATCCATAAATCAACAGGATTGGGACAAGAAGCTACCTTTGTTCCTGCTGGCCTACCGCAGTGCTGTCCACGAGACTACCGGATATGCCCCATCTCAGATGCTCTTCGGACGAGAGCTTCGGCTACCTTGTGATCTCGTCTTCGGTCGTCCTCCGGATGCGCCTTCATCGCCTGAGGAGTACATCCAGGATCTCCAGGCCCGGTTGGAAGACGTTCATAACTTCGCACGAGAGCGAATCAACATCGCGGCGGAGAAGATGAAGACCCGATACGACACAAGGTCTACTGGACATGAATTCAACGAAGGCGACAAGGTTTGGTTATGGAATCCCATCCGACGGAAAGGTCTTTCACCCAAATTGCAGTCGCATTGGGATGGACCCTACAAAGTCCTTAACCGACTGAATGACGTCGTAGTGAGGATCCAAAAATCACCTAATGCAAAGCCTAGGGTTGTACATTATGATCGGTTAGCCCCATACTATGGCCATAGTTCATGAGTATCACGTAAACAACCATGGTTGATAACATAAAAGTTGTAGATAATTTTTGCTTTTAGTGTTTAGTAATATTTCTTGTTATTATTGTGTTTTCTGTATCTGTTAGTTATTAATTAATGTGAATATTTGTAAACTTGTGATAGAAGTTTGGCACCCTTTCTGGGGATTGTACTGCCCGGGACGTGCAGTCCTTAGGAAGGGGGCAATGTTACAAATTCTGTAAATAGTAGTTATTGTAGGAACGTAACCTGTAAATAGTTTCCCGTAATGAATATACAACCCCTTTTTCATTCGGCTAAATTATACGACCCCTATTTTCTTTCTTTTCATTGATAACGGTCTACTACTTTAAAGAAGCGTGTGGAATATTTGAGAAATTTCTTTTCGGGGTATTTAAGCCGTTAGCGATGGATAAACAGTTAGTTTCGATTGATATTTCGAACTGATAGCATTTTGCTCTGTTTATAGCGAGGCATTTCGCTGTGTTGTTTTCGTATTCGGAAGTAAATACGTGTGTAAACGTTGAGTTTACGGTGTTGTGTGATAATTGCTTAATTGCTGATGAATAATTTAGCAGTTGTTGAAGATCTTTCCTGTACATAGTGTAAATAAATTTCCTGTGTTTTTATCAAGAACTGTGTCTTCATTTCAAGAAAGTGGAAGTCGCACCGAATCCATTACAATACTAACGAGTAACCCTACCCAAGTGTGAATCACCGCGCGATTGGAATAAAACTTTGCACATCGGTAGAACACTTTAAAATATTGAACCCGTGTTTTCTTTTCTTTTCTTTTTTTATCAAATTGGCAACTACCTTTTTTAACGGGGTAGAATTTATCTGTAAATATCGGATAATTGGGAATCAGAAAGTACAATATATTTTTATGTAAAATTTTAAATACAAAAATTCAATTAATGATTTTGAAAAGAAATTATAAAAACACTAAATAAACCAAAGTTGACGCGTTTCAGGATTTTTCTGAAAGTACTAATAGGGGTAAACTATCCCTCGCAATCTTACTCCGTGGCGCGGCTAGTTGCCTATGAGCAATTCCATTAAAATTTGGCATGAAGGACCCATATGACAAGACAAGTAATAATGCCAATTTGTAGATTTCTATTTTGAAAATTGTTTGAAATATAGGCCTGTAAAAAAAAAAAAAAAAAAAAAAAAAAAAAACTGAAAATGTGCAAAAAAAAATGAAAAATGACTTCATACAAATGACTAACTTCTCTTATAATTATGGTAGAATGAAAATTCAAAAAATATTGTAAACTTAAAAAGTAGAGCTTTGCAAAATTTGAGAAAACGAACATCATTCATTACCACGGGTGCTCACGAGAGGATCAGTGTGCAGATTGCCATTGAATTTTTAGTTGGTGGGCAATTTTTAAAAGAGTTTTGATATTTTGATAGGTTCTTCGCAACATTTGAGAGGAAAAGCGATCGCTCTTAGGGGATGAGAACTTCTGTTTTTATAATACGCATTTTGCAACTCAAAGCATTAATAGTGATTGGATGATCACAAAAGTTTCGAAACAAATCAGTTATAAAGTATAACTCGGGAAATTTGTTGAGAGAACGCATACTTCTCCGATTAAAATACGTATTTCGAATTTGTGGCAATTATAGAGATTGAATTCTAATAAAAAATTTAAAATCTCTCATCTCGGATGCTTCTAAAATTTCGTTATATCGAATACCGTCTGTTGCTTTGAACGCTTTGTATGCCGTCGACAGCTCAGTTGGCAGAGCGTAGAAGGAAATCTGTAGCTTGAAAAACAGATATCCATAGGCCGCTGGTTCGGCTGCGGCTCGGCGGATTGACATTTTTTTTCTTCTGCTTTTTTTGTTGAATAAAGTATATTTCAAAAGATCGAAATCAAAACGAGGAATGCTTTAAATACACTGTCTAAAAATAAATAACAAAATTAAAGGATTTAGAAAAAAGAAACGAATAAAATTGCTTAGCTTAAAAAAAAAAAAAAAAAAAAAAAAAAAAAAAAAAAAAAACACTAAGTAGTATATGAAGAGAATGAAGAGTGGCAGTTCAGTAAATAGGTGATTTTCAAACCTTTTGACAGTTTGGTGTCCTGCCTTTTTCCATTGAATTAAATGTTAAAAAATATATATATATTGGCATATGCATGTAGCGAGGCATTGTTTTACATTAAATTCAGTGTCTTTTTTCAAGGTTGTAAATTTTTAAGTCTTTTCTATTACTTTAGTTAGCTAGTAATGGAAATATCCTTGTCCTGACAAGAAAGTTTGCATAATCTTTATCTTTTTTTGTACGCTTTCAAGCAGCTTTTTTTATTTTTTGTGCATGAAAGAAAGAAGTTGTTGTTGTTGGCGTCCGTAATAAACAACTAAGGAAAGACTGGTGCCATTGCCTCGAAAGGTTGGACTTCTTTATTAACAGATAGGACAACACAAGAAAGATTTACAGCACATAGAGAAGAAATAACACCCAGGGCACCAGCGGGAATCCAACCCGCAACCTCCGGCATATGAAGCGAAGCTTTTTACCATAGCGCCACGGAGGTCCCGAAAGAAAGAAGTAATATTTGTAATTTAAACATAGCTGAAATTGATTTTACAGAACTGCTCACCTAACATTTAAAAACTTAAATGCAGTGTGTGTCCGTAATTGCAACTCATGACTGTTACTCCAGGGAATTTAATATTTTTTATGTGTAAAATATTTCTTTACCGTAGTTAGCAACAGTGTCAGGGAAGTCTTGTTTGTATCTTCTTAGAATGGGTAAGTCGAAAATTGGATATATTTATTCCTTATATGTTGGAAATTGAAAAGTACAATTCAATGTGAAGAGTATTTTAATCAAATCTCATGAGTGTTACCCATTTATTGTGTAATATTTTTTTAAGTAGAGAAATATGCAATCAGGCATTAATGTAATTTGTGTTAAGGAAACAAAAGACCCAATTAAATTTTCAAAAACACCGATAGAATTTATTCCAGCGAAGAATGGAGTGGTTTCCTTCAGTCAAAAGTACTACTTTAAGTCATTGAAATGGATAGAATGAGCAAAAAAAAAAAAAAAAAAAAAAAAAAAAAAAAAAAAAAAAAAAAAAATGGACCCAGAAAATACTTTTATTTTCCAACAGTTTTTTTTTTAATTAATTTTTTTTAAATGTCTTATTTTTCAAACAAGGCGTGGTCTTGATGACGTCACATATGATGCACTTTGCCGCATCTTTCTACTACGTTTACATGTTATGATAATCAAGCAGCGAATTAAATGTTGCGCTCTATGCTTGCTATCAACCATATCGTTGCCAATACATTTGAGTAAAGATGCGAATTAAATATTTTGCACTGTGAATGGCAACACTGAATGGCAGTTCATCATTTGTGATGTCATCGGCACAAGCCGTAAACAATGAAAGCGCTCCGATTTAAGTAATTTTTTTTAAATATTAAACATAAACAAATTTATCAAAAAATGGTCAGATCCTATGTTTTTAAACGTGCTCTTTCAGAAAAAAATATTTCGAAATTTTGGAAACGACCCCATTCTTCTATAAATCTCATGAGTGTTACTTTTAAACTTGCCTTGGTGACTTGCCAAGAAGTTTTTTGGAATTTTTAAAATCTAAGCAAATTAACTCACAAATAATCAACTAAGTTAGAAAGCCATAAATTGTAAGGAATTTGAACCTTGGAAAGTTTTAATGTTTATTACAACAGAATTTTCTAACTATCGTCAAACCTAATGTGTCAATTCATTTGAAAATCATCTAAATACGCATGAAGAGTAAAATAAAATCTAACAATGTTTAATTGCATAAAAAATTCTGAATTATTTCCGACACGTGTTTCGGCGATACAAGGAACTCCTTTTTCAATGGAAAAGAAGAGCTTATAGATGAATAGACAGGCGACAAAAGCTCTACAGTCGACAAAGTTGTTAAACGAATTATGTATTTCTCCTCTGAATATTCCTAAATTGCAATTTTAAATTGTTAAGACTATGCGTTATTACCTTACTTCTGTAAGTTAGCGTCAAAAGGTACAAAATATTTTTTGTTTGGAAGTTGAACTAAGCAACTTATAAACATTTTTTCAATATAAAAAAGCAATGCTTAATTGATTTTGGTTTGTAGAGACATTTTTTTTTTACAAATTTACCCATAGATTTTGCAATACCCAAAGTGATTACAAATCAAAATAAAAAAGAGATTATGTGAAAGTCAAAAACATTATATGCAAGCAACGAAGAAAAAGGAGAAAGAAAGGACTTATTAATTTTATATACCTGTTTTGTGAAGAAAATAAATATTCTTATTAGCAAGGAACATTAGGGTAGGTTGAAGTAAATGAGGCAATGTTTTACAACAGTTTGTTTTTGAAGCTATGTACAAAATGTATTAATAAATAAATAAATAAACTTATTTTTTGCTTGTTATTAATTTATTGACAAAAATGTGCATGTATTTATTTTCCAAAAATAATGCTTTAAATATTTCAAACCATTTATTTATTTATTTATTTATTTTGAATCTGATGCATGCATTTATGAGACATTGTCATTCATTTAAATCTGTAGGACAGAAAACAATTATGAAAGAAAGAAAAAAAAAAGCAACCAGTTGCATGTGTGAAATTTATTGAAAGCCTATATAAAGGTATATATTTTACATTTGCATATAAAGCAGTGTTCACTAAACATAATACAGTTGATTAAAATCAATTTTGATGAATTAACAAATAAAATAAGTTGAATAAGAAATTGGATACATTAAATGGCAGCGGAATTTGGAAACACTTCTTCGAAAAATGCTGCTTGAACTTCATATAAAAGATGTTTTTCGGGACATTTATTTGACATAAGTTCAATGACCCAGAAAATATTCTCACGTAGCGCAACAAATGTAAGCAAAACCGATCACTGATGCACCCCCTTCGTTTCATAAACGTTGTACAATGCTGTTAACGTTGTAATAACTGACAACCATTTTGAAACGTTAATGAAACATTTCAAATTATATCTGTTGTACTTGGAAATGTGATACGATGAATAAAAAAAAAGTACAAAATTCGTGTATTAGTTTTTTAGGGGTAGCCCAGCCCTTACTAACCCGAGCCAACCATAAATCAATTCGCAAATTAAAACTAAATTTGTAAAATTATTGATGTGAGAAAGAACACAGATAAACAATGCCAGGGAAAAGAAAAGAACTTCTTGGAGGCGCCGGGTATCGATCCCGGTACCTCTCGCATGCTAAGCGAGCGCTCTACCATCTGAGCTACGCCCCCCACACGCCTCCATACGTTAGCTTTATCAATCGCACCAATAATATGTACATAGTTCATCTAAAATTTATTCCCTTTCTCAAGAAGAAAATAACGGCTTCCTAAAACTCTTAAATCAATATTAGGCTAAATTTATAGTTAAGTAATGGACAGCGTATGATGAGCTAAAGTATTCTTATTTCTACTATTTACTGTGAAACCTGTGTAAGTTGACCACTCGCGGTACAGTACTTCGGCGGTCAACTTAGACAGGTGGTCAACTTATAAAGGGCGGTAATGATTTTTTCTTTTTTTTTTTTTCTTTTGTCATTTCTTGCACTTATACATTCATTTTTTGAGTAATTCACCCTTACTCTTTCTGGTCAACTCACTTTCAATGTTTAACATCATTGAAAGTGAAACAATAATTAAAAATACTGTTCGAATAATTTTGTTATTTTTTCCTTGTTTTAAACTAGATTAGACACTGTAGTTTTAGAAATTCCAAATGTACCAGCTAATTTTCTCTGGCTATCTCCGTTTTCAATTAATTTTAATATTTCATACTTTTTATTAATCTCAAGTTCAACTGACATTCTTTTTGAGCACAAAGAGCAACAAGCTTCATTGAACAGAGTACAAAAAGCTATCTCAAATAGAACAGCAAATGAAAAACAAGTTTGAAGAATAAAGAGCAGCATAAGCTTTATGCTGCTGTATGCTAGTCTGTCATCAAAGAATTAAAAACATTCTTAGAAAGCTTTCAAAAAGAAAATAATAATAATAATAATAATAATAAATAAATAAATGAATAGATGATAAAATAAAATAATTTGCTGAAGAAAGTTTAAGAAAATAAACCAAGTGGTCAACTTATAAAGGGTTTTTACAATACTCCAAACCAAATTTGGCGTACATTAGTGGTCAAGATAGACAGGTGGTCAAGATAGAGAGGTGGTCAAGTTACAGAGGTTTTCCTTCATTATATGAGATAGGACTAATTCCGTTCCTGACAAAAGCGGTCAACATAGACAGGTGGTCAACTTACAAGGGTGGTCAACTTTACAGGTTTTACTGTATATACCCTCGTTTTAAGCGGGCCTACTTATGCCGCCTTTTGATTGTACGCGGTTTAAGATTTGACACCTTTATTTTATTTTAAGCGGATGAGTTTTGATTTTACTCGGATGCAGCAATGTAAACAGATAAAATTGCAGATAAGATTGCAGATTGTACATAATAAATTGCATTTTGGAGTGCTTATAATCGAGCTTGGGCCACAGGAGACATTTTATCCAATTGGTCCCAGAGCTCCAGAAGTGAAGTTATTAAACTTATACAACTGAGAACTAAATTAAAGAAGAGCTTTCAGGAGTGACAAAGTTGGACGAAACCAACGAGGTTACCGACATGGATGATATACACCCAAAAGCGTCCACATTGAAAATTTTGAGCCATTCCTTGACAATAGCAAATGATCTTTCTGATTTGTTAGTGAAAGAGGATTTCCCAATAAGAAGTGACCCAAGGGACCATGAATGCGTTAATGCTCTGCAAAGAACTACAATGAAAAAATCTTAATGACTGCCAAAAGACTCTCATAACCGTCTCCTTTATGTGAACACAAAGCAAATTTTGGTGTTCAATGCATGTTGCGCTTACGAATCAATATAAGTGCACATTAAACTAATTATATAATTAGTCATCACTAGAAGTATTTTTTTTTTAATCTATGGATCCTAACCCCTATGTTAACACTACTATTAAGTCTTAATATGCGCCACATTTCTGTAGAACGTAACCCCCGCGTAAAACGAGAGTCTGCTGTACTTCGGAACAGCTTTTGTTTTATTTAAGTAGTTTATTTTTTATTTTTTTATTCTTTACTAAATTTTGTTTTGCTGATTTTCATAACCAGTCAGTTTTTAATATAGTAAATTCTTACTTATTTTTGGATAACAATACTATACTTAATGAGTTTTTCTCCACTTTTGTGGCAATTGATGCAAGAACTTCATTAAAGTACTAGAAAATCGCCCGTCAAGATGACAGGTGAAAACTGCTTCTACGTCTGATCTGAACGAAACAGTTGCCTGTTTTCTGGCATTTTGATAGTTGAAATTTTAACCCCTACTACAGTGGATTAACCCTCAACTCCAGTTGATAGCGTTCATGGTTGATCACTTTTGCATTTCTGAGTCTCTCGAAATTAGTCTCACCAGTAAATAGTTAAGTTACTGGATCCAGTTCAGCCTTGTCACAATAAAGTATTTCTCTGCATGTCAAACATTACCAAAAAATATTATAAAATTATAATTAACTATACTATAAATATACACGTTCCTTCAACGAACAAAAACATTTCTAGCTTTTCTATAAACATCTTATTCTCACTGTACATATTTTGTAGTGAATTACCTAAAGTACGTTTAATTAAATAAAACTATGGACAGGAGTTATTCTATTGCCATTCAATTTCTGCAACTTAGCACTTTTTGCTAGTCAAATCACCATAAGGAATAATGATAGATTTTTCCTTTTACCCGTGTTCGAATTACCGAGGTTCGACTGCATTGCAATACACTGTTAAAACTACATGATGCATTCGGCACCTTTTAAGGGAGAAACGCTTGTTCACCAGCGGCACCTAATACGGAGCCGAATTGGCACCTCTAAATAGGATTAAAAGGCGCATTTTAAAAAATAGGCAGCGGGGTGAAAAAAAGGAACTTTCGAAGAGAGAAATGGCACCCTTACTGTAGATCCTTCTCCCGCCTCCCCCGTATTGTGTGCGATTTTGAATTTGTGTATTTTTTTTTTATTTTTATATAGTTTTCTTTTGGTTCATGATATTCTACGTTTTGGACATTTTTCACATTGAACTCAGTACTGGAAATGATTATAACATGTAATTACAGCATTTGATCATATTTCAGAGTTTTCAATATAGTTAAGAAGTGCTTATTGCTTTAATTCATCTGATCGTGCTCTAACTCAGTGTTTCTCAACCTCTTTTGACCCACGGGCCGGTAAAAGCAAATGAAAAACTTTGCGGACCGGTGAAATCTTAATCGTTTTCTTAAAAATTCATAAAATAAATAATAATAATAACTCGAGGGCCGTAAAAAACTTGTGAAAAAATTTGGCGTCCTGATAAGTTTTTTTTTTAAAGTACACTGTTATAACCAGAGGTGCCATATAGGAGCGAATTTCCGCTTTAGGGTGCAAAGACGGAACCAACGGGAGCCATGGAGGATAGGAAATATTGTTCCGATATCTTTTAGCACCTCAGTGGATGAAAGAAGGTAATGAAAGGCCATCAGCCCACGCAGTAGCCAATAGCTGAATCTTTTTCCTTCGAAAAGGTGCCCCGCTCGCACATGCGCTGTGCGTTCCTGTATAAGTTCAGTTTAGCCACTTTAATGGCGGACGACGATGCTGCTGCAAAGTAGTTGGTACATTAAATTTTCACATTGATTAGACAACGAAACTGGATTAAAATTCAACACTTCTGTGGCAAACCTTCAAAAACTTGCGTAAATACAGGCTTTTAATCATGGTGTAACATTTAAGGCTTTTCAACCGGCTTTTGTGTTTTCAGAGTTGTGTTTCAACAAAGTAAACTGAGTATTACTTATTGTTTATAGTTAACCGTTTTAACATAGTGATGTATGGCTTTTTCTATCATGTGTAATAATATATGGTGTTACTTGTTTGTCGCGTCAGCGGTCTCGCGGATTTTCCCCAAAAATGTTTATTGTTAGCTATACGAAATAATTAATAAGTAACCGGGATGAAAATGCAATGATTTAACTAACTGCTACAGCTGATACTCTAAATGTCTTTATCTTCTCAATAAAATAGCTGCGTAGACGTAGCAAAGGAAGGAAAAAAAAAAAAAAAACGCTCTGAAAAGAAATCACTGTGTGTTTTATGCCATGACTCATTACGTGAAAATATTTCGCTGGTGTTGTTTTAAAAAAAGAATGCAGTGTCTCGACGCGTTTATTATTTTTTCTTTTTCTAATTTCTGTTTCCAATGCTTTTTATTATGTAGGATGCTAAAAATTTGTTTTTTATTTTTAATGTCAAATAAGTTCCTATTTAAAAAAGAAAAAAAAAAGTGCTTTTTTAGATTACTTATGTTCAAATATGATATTCAAATGTCGAACCATATATACGTATCTATATGTTACTCTTGATTAAAATATTTTGAACGTTTATAAAAAGCCTGCAATTTATGAAACGATTTGATTTTTCCGTGATTGTAATAAAACTGAATATTTTTGACTGTGCCTGTAAATAATTCATAAATGCCTAATTTTTAGTACCATGCTGTAGTAAATGTCAATACTATTTAAAACTACTGAACAATCCAAGGGTTACAACTCGAATAGAGGAATTGAAGACATGAACTCTTCTAAATTATGTTGGAAAATCTGAAATGTAATCAAAAGCCTTAAATGACAAGTTTTAATCCAAAATCAATTCATTGTGAAAAACGTACCAAGACATTGTATACATTGTTTATCATAAACTCAAACAATAAACACAATAATATTCAAAAAACGCACACAATACGGGGGACGGGGCAAGAGGATCTACTGTAGAAATCAGTTAAGGGTGCCATTTATCTCTCCGAAGGTTCCTTCTTTTCACCCCCCCGCTGTCTGTCTTTTAAAAGGTGCCCATTTTTCACCCTTGTAAAAGGTGCGATTTCGGCTCCATATTGGGTGTCGCTGGTGAACAAGCGTTTCCCCCCTGTAAGGTGCCAAACGCAACCTGTAGTTTTAACAGTGTAACGTTAAAAATTAATAAAACAATAAATATCTACCCCTTCACTTGGTATCAAAAAGCTGTCACAAGTATGTTATAATTTAAAGACGAGTAATTATTTGAATAATGTGAGAAGTTATACATTTACTAAAACATGACCCGTGCCGAAAATGAAGTACAGAGGTACTTATGGAATATTTACATGAAGAGCCAAAAATATTCTGGGATATTACAGTTACGGAAAAACAAAATCGTTTCATAAACGTTAATCAAGAGTAACAAAATAAAATGCGCATGACGTTTTTCCATAGTTTAAAAACCAAAAGAAACTTCTAACGCTATCGAGACATTAACCGCTAACAGGAAATGATTCAAACACTTGAATGAAAAAGAAAATAAAAAAAAAAGCCAGACGGAGAAAGATTTTTTTTTTTTTTTTTTGCTGTTTATGTTTTCGCATGCTATTCTGTTATATCCTACGAAGTACAAGAATCATTTTTATTCTTGTCTTTATTGTTGGTTATTGATAATCTAACTTCTAACTGCTGGTTATTTTGATGATTAAATGCTGTTTATATCGAGTACTCAAGAAAATAATGATAGATATTTTTGGTGGCGTTTTGAATGATGGAAATTGCACGACAGTAACAGTAAACTGAAACTAAACGATAGTAACGGTAACTGAAAAGCAGTAAATGCACTCTTAAATACTTTTAAATATGTTTGAAAGCCCTAAAAGCTACAAAGTGATCAAAAGTTGTACTTAATTGTTACTTCGGATAATTAATCCTAGAAAAGTTGTGTTCTAATCCAATAGTGTACTTCATTCAACGTGAAAGACTCATAGATGCAACTATCATTTGTCCGCCATATTGAAATGGTTGAATGCATGCCTAAGGCAAAAGCGCATGCGCAGCCAGTCTTTCTGTGATTGCAAGTTGTTTTGACTCCTCTGCTCCTCTGCTCTATTTCCTGACCAGCATTGCATTTTAGGGCACCATGCTTTCACCTTAGAGGGAATATATTCATTCGTCTGGAACCCCTGGTTATAACAGTGCATTTGAGTGTTGAAACGTGCATCTTTTTCTGGGAACGTTTGGTTAGAAATGACTTGAGCCGCACTTTTCTT
This sequence comes from Uloborus diversus, assembly GCF_026930045.1. Classification (NCBI taxonomy): domain Eukaryota; kingdom Metazoa; phylum Arthropoda; class Arachnida; order Araneae; family Uloboridae; genus Uloborus; species Uloborus diversus. Next base: position 146,596,766 of record NC_072735.1, on the reverse strand, counting down.
CGTCTGTGGAGTCATTTTCTTGGAAAAATTGAAAACTACAAGAATACTTAAATACTGTCCTTTCTGACCCAGAAATGTTGTTTTGTCTTTTTGAGTGCATTATGTGAAAAGTACTTAGTTTAAAAAAAAATGTGTTATTTTATTCCTTTGACTGTAAATACATTTCAGAAATAGAATAGGGTTGCCATCATCACGAACTTTTACCTCTTTTTTTCACATAAATGCTTCATAATAAAAGGAAAATTAGCTGTATGGATGCCTCAGTTGCCAAATCGATTAGCTCCACTTCAAAAAAAAATCCTCATTTCTGCTTAAAAAGAGCTTAATCAAAGCTTAAAATGTGAATTCATATTAAACTTTTGGTTCAGTACATTTCTGATCCTGCGATGGCAGAAAATGTAACACGAGGGCCCATTCACTTCTATGGATAACACTATCTTCTTCATCACTTTTCTCGACTTTTTGTTTAATGGAGTTAATCGATTTGGCAAGTGAAGCATCCATATACGTGTCTAAAACTTAAAGTATTTTGCACTAAAAATTAATCTTTGTTCCCCTCTAGGATTTGTTTGTATACTAGTTTAATTAGAATCATTTAAATATTAAAGGTTTGTTAAACTAATTCATATTTCACAACATACTAGTTACTCATGAATAAGATCCTAATATGTGTCTTTACACTTAGCCCCGTTTTCGATTATTGGCATAAATGAGGACAAAAATCCTAAGTAAGGAATGATAGTGGATAAATTTTATGCTTGCTCCAGAGAAGCCTTGATTCAAAATTTTTACTGTGATGAACAGTAATATTATTGTTGTGTGGCAACAAATTTTGTAACAATGGTTTTTATATTTAAAACATTAAATGGGGAAATTACATGAAATTTGCTGTTTTCCATCCTAACCGAAACAATAATTTTACTTTAGAATTGAATTTCATAGCGTTAAGTTGTACCTTAACATTAAGCAACTCATTTAGTGAAATCCCGAAGTCTCTAAGTGGTGGTCTAGTTGCTGAGATATAAGCAAAAGCAGGCCTCAGATTATTTCCGTGACAATCAGGCCAAGTATAATAAAAGTGCTTAATAAAAGAGCTTAATAATAAAATAGCCAAATGGGGGGGGGGGAATTACTTAAGGGTGCCTCCCCTCACCCCCCGCACACAAGCATTTTTGTTTCACCAGCCGCTTAGGCAAGAAAAAATATTGAGTGAAAAAACACTGCAAACTTTGTCAAACACGTGCGAGCATAAGCAATCATATTCATCAATGAAGTGTGCTCCGATCTTGTTTCGGGTTAAATTGGGTCAATTTGGAGGAAATGTGGGTTAAAGTTCTTAACTTGCGATTGTTTACCGAGCCGTCGATAGCTCAGTTGGCAGAGCGGTGGACTGTAGCTGGTTGATAAACAGTTATCCATAGGTCGCTGGTTCGACTCCGGCTCGACGGAATTTCTTTTTCATTTTTTTTTTTTTTAATTAAATACAGCTCTTGAACGAAATAGTTCATATTTTATTCTAGTTTGTGCGGATGTGCTCTTTATAAGAAGTTTTTTTTTTTTTTTGTTCCTTGATTGATTAAATGTACATTAAACCCTCATTAATCCGAACCCTATTGAACCGGACTTCATTTAATCCAGACAGCCATTTATGTACATACTTCATTAGGCGAGTTGCCGCAATAATTTCTTAGGCCGTGTTTTAGTATTTTTGTAATTTTCTCTCATGCAGTTTTATATTGCATTCTCTTCCATTCAAAATACAATTTTTACTGCGTACAGTAGTTTGTTTACGTATCTCGACTCAATTTATAGGTATTTTGTCTAATCTGCACTTTCATTTATTCGGAGAACCTGGATCCCTTGTCCAGATTCATAAGGTTCGACTGCATAAAAAATCTAACACAAAATCTATTTCTTTTTTATTTATTTATTTTTTAAACAGTTTTCTCATTTAGTGTAAGGAAATATTTCTTTAAAAAAATCTTTATGGGAACAACACTGTCTACTTGATGATATATAACACGCGGTGTCTAGTTTCTCTTAAAAAAAACTTACTAGAGGTGCTTTCTTTTTTGTCTTCTTGTTGGAATAATTATGAGACCAGTGACAGCAATTTTAAGCCTGCAGTGATGTATGCTTGACAACATCAAAAAAAAAAAAAAAAAAGTTTTCTAATGTTATATTTTGCAACTCATTTTGATCACTCTTTGAGATGTTCTGATACTATCAATAGTAGAAATGGAGACTTGTACGGGGACGCAAGAGGGGAAATTGCTCCCTTTTTCCAAAAGTAAAAGGACCTTGCCTCCTCACTATTTTAAGTTAAAAATTAATGATCGATTGAAAAATGAATTTTATTTGGAAGATAGATTTTTTTTCACGAAAGTAAAAACTAAAAATTCCAAATAAATTGACTTAGTTCATCTTCCTTTAGAAGAATGGAGCTTTGAAATGAAAGGGGAAATCTACAGTGGCCATCCGTCCAGATTTTTCATGACGTGTTGCACATTTTTCGAAGTTATTTAATCAATAACGAGGTGATGTGTGCATCACATGACTTCCTTTTACACCAATTTAATGTTATTTCCCCCATTATTGGCAATTTTAATGTGATTCAATAGTTAACTCTCTGAATATCACCAACAATGGCCAAATTGAAACCAGATTTAAAAAAATCGCCAAATTTGTCGCCAATTTAGCGACAAAACTTGGCGACCAAAAGACTGGAGATATATCACCAAGTGTCCGCAAAATTATAACACCACTTGAGTTTGCATCGAAATTAACATTGATTTCCTCCCAAAAACGTGCAAAAGACCTCTTTAGAAACACCGAAATGCAACCAAAAAGGGAAGTGCACAACTAGACCCCACTAGGAGTCTACGTACTAAATTTCAACTTTCTAGGACATACTGTTCTTGAGTTATGCGACACACATACATTAGGGTAGGTCGATTTTGACTTTTTTTTGAAATCGAAAACGCCTGTGGTGGGAAAAGTTGTGTATTGGCATCAAACGCTCGCATAAAAATTTTTTTGGAAATCAAAATGTATTTAGATCCCCCGCCAGTCCCTTAAGGTTTGGCCAAATATATAAAAATTGACATTTTTTAATTTTTTTTTTTAAATCTTATGTATAATATTTTTAATCGCCTGTGGTGGGAAAAGTTTTGTATTGACATCTAATGCTCATATAATTTTTTTTTTTTTTTTGGTAATCAAAATATATTTAGATCCCTCTCCAGTCCCTTGAAATTTCACCAAATATGGAAAAATTGACATTTATTTGTTATTTTATTAAATTTCTCGTGTTTGATTTTTTTAATCACCCGTAGTGAAAATGATTGCCTAAGATTCTTCACTCATAAGTAATAATAATAATCAAACGCCGCTCAACCGGTGAAATCTGGAATATTTCATAATTTTTAAAATCTTGACGTTTTAAAGCAAAAATTTTATCCAACACTTTTTTTAAAAAAAATTAAGCATTTATTATATTTTATTTTTCTATTAATAACACTACATAATTCTTTAGGATTAAAGCATAGGTATAAAAAATTAAAGTACCAGAAGTCCGTCGTCGCAGTTTTACAGCAGCTCTTCGCTCATTTTCCCGAAGTATTAGGGGAAAATGACTAAGAATTCACCTCGGAGTTTTTTGTAATAAAGAAGTTTTACACCTTATACATTGCTTTGGTCTCAAATTTTGGCATAAATTTTCGGGAAGCCAATGTTGTACGTATAAAGCCATCATGGCGTGTATAAAGATGCTTCTGTCACCCAACTAACTGCTCTTTCTACCGCTTGTGTATAACATGGTAAATTCCACAACTCACTTTCAATAACGTCACCCGTTTCACTTTCTCAAGTTCCGCATTGGGTATGTGTTTGGTGAGTGGAGGTCTATAAGGACACAATTTTGCCAATTTTTTAATTCTGTATAGTCTTCTGCTTGAAAATTTAGAGGTGGAATGACAAAATCAATTTCATTAGTAAGAGTTCGGGCCTTCAGGATTGTTCTGTAGCCAAATTTCCTTACTGAGGATCGCGTGCCGTTGATCATGGCTATCAGCAGGTTTTCTGGATGACCAAAAAAAAAAAACATTTCTTTATATAACAGGGTCAACTACTGATTTCAGATCATCACTAAGATATCTTGAGTAGTGAGTGCTGTGCATGAAGGCTCTGTTTTAATCAAAAATCAAACTTTTGCATACACTTTTATAATGTATTCTACAATAGTCCCTATTTCCAGCGATGACTCTTTTGTACCAACATACAAACGAAGTACTCTGTTTGTTGTTGCAAGCCTCCTAGCATGAGATAGCTTTCCTGGTGATTTGGTGGACAGTGATGTTGAACAATTTCCTGAACATATTGCGTGACATATTTGATACAAGTATTTTTGGTCAGTGCCGAGTCCGTTTGTATCAACTGTTGACAAATCAAAAACGATTTTTTTAAAGTTGACAATTGGTAGCTGCTTACATGTGCCAAGAAGCTTCCCTATAGGACCATTATATGTAAAAGGACCTATAGTGCTTCCATCAAGATGCCGTAACAGATAGCGTATTGACATATGAGCCACTGCAACGGCCTTTTTAAATGCAGCTCAAACAGTCTTATTACACCACCTTTCACACCAGTATTGACTGCTATTCCATCTGATCCTACTGCAATTAAATCCACAGTAGATACTTAAGTTGTTTTTAAATATCTAATACGCTTGATAACACTTCATTCGTTGTACCAATTCTTCTGCTCTGAGTTTTTCGTTACGATTTCTATTTTGTTCACATATGCTTGGCTAAGTGCCAAAAACAGGCCGATTTGTCAGACTGGGGGTGGGGGATTTAAATAGTTTCATTATATCACAGAGAAGAAGAAAAATAAACATTCGGAATAATCACACCATCTGTCTCTTTGACAAAACTGAGCAGAAGGAACAAAGAAAAAAGGCAAAACGCGCAATTTCAGATTCCCGGCAGGGGTGATATTTGTTATATGATATGATAATTATTTTGTTCACAAAAAAGGGTCTTACTATTTACTATTTACACCACAGGTGATTTAAAAAAATGCATAAGAAATGAAAAAAAAAGTTTTTAAAAAAAGTCAATTTTTACATAATTAGCGAAATTTCAGGGACCTAGCAGAAGCTATAAATATATTTTAATTACCAAAAAAATTTTTAATGAACATTAGTCGACAATACACAATTTTTCCCACCACAGGCGATTAAAAATATTATACATAAGATTTTTTTTTAAAAAATTTAAAAAATGTCAATTTTTACATATTTGTCCAAACTTTAAGGGGCTGGCGGGGGATCTAAATATATTTTGATTTCCAAAAAATTTTTTATGCGAGCATTTGATGCCAATGCACAACTTTTCCCACCACAGGCGTTTTCAATTTCAAAAAAAAAAGTCAAAATCGACCCACCCTAACATACATATGTACGATGTCACGAGAAAACTCGTTGTAATTAACTCGGGAATCGTCAAAATGGATGTTTCGAGTGTCTATACGTTCTTAGTTATATTTGCACGTGTGGTCGGGTTGGAAAAAAAAAACAACATTCATTCGAAGGTGAGCAAAATGGAAATTAAGGCCGATTTTTGAGTGAAATTTTTTTCGCGAATACAATACTTCTTTTTTTTTTTTTTGTAAAAGGAAGTAAAAAGAATCAGCTTCAGGGGCCACCCCCCCCCTAACTCTTAGTCTCTGACTTTTGAACCTCTACTTTTCTTGTGCACCAGCCGCTTGTGCATAGTAGGTATCGATACTTTTGATTCGATCGACTATAATAACTTTGTATTAAATTATAAGTTTCGTTCAGAACTAAACGAGCGTACCTTCCCGTGTAACATCGACTTTCTCGCTTATGATGAATATTCCCTTAATTAGCTAAGACCTGAGCTAAGACTGCAAATTATGTCAAACATATCTTTTTAGCGTTTAAAGCTAAAAACTAAGAAAAAATATGCTTCTCTCCTCTGACGAAATAAATGTATGAAAATAAATAAACGGACAAATAATGTAGTAGCACCGTTAAAACACAGCTAATATTTTTTTTTCAATTAAAAATTTTTTTAATCGTTTTCAAAAAAAAAAAAAAAAAAAGAAACACATATTAAAATAGACAGTGGCGTCGCTACGGGGGGGGGGAGCTCCCCGTCTAGGGGGGGTGACATCCAAAGTGGAAATGTAAGTTTTTGGAAAATATGAAGCTAAAAGGCATTTTTAAGGCAACAAATTTGAAAAGCTTTCGGTGGTTAAACCCCCGAACCCCCACATTTATCTGTTTTTTTACATTAGCCCAAATAAATGTCTTTATAACACAAAGTAGTTGTTACTGAAAAATGAATTTCGTATTTACTTTTTTTAAAGAAATTATTTTGCGTTTGTGCGAATGGGGGGGGGGGGAGACATCACAAACTATCGCCCCGGATGTCACCCATGCTAGGCGTTTGTAACGTTTGTTGCGCTTTCTTTTGGTCGATATAATAATAATATAATGTGCTCTTAAATAATAATTCTTCAAAATAAAATCGTCAGCACAGCTCTTGTTTTCTGTCAAAAAAAACAAAAAAAAAAACAATGAAGTTCGACTTTCATTCTTTTTTCCACTGCCAAAAATAAGATTAATCAGTGAAAACTCTTGAATGAAAATAATAACATATATCATCTCAGCAATCATTATGTCACAAAGTTTCGTTTCAAGTAAATTTTATTTCAGAACACAATTTAGAAGGGATACAGAAGCAATGCAATAAGCTGACTTCAAGAATTACACACTGAACGCGTGAGAAAAGAAGAAAGGCAGTATAGCCAAAGTTATTCCTATAAAATCTGTATACATTGAAACCTGTGTATAACAATACTGTCTATAACAATAATCCTGTCTAAAACGATATTTTCCTTGGTCTCAGCAAAATGGCAATGTAGTACTACAACGATAACCTGTCTATTACAATACTTTTTTGGGTCTCAACAGTATCGTTGCAGACAGATTTCACTGCATTGCCTATTTCTCCTCTCAAATTCTTTGGTTTAAATTTTATTGGCTGCTTTAGAATTAACCAAAAGGTAACGATATTAAGATCAACTGCAATTTTTGAGTGTTGTTAATCAAGAATTTACGCAACTTATTTCATCTCGTTCTCTATAGTGCGGAGCAAGTTCATAGAAAAAATTCTTTAGATTCAAAAGACATTTTTTATATTTTCTTTCGAAGTTTTTCTATTTGAAGTTTGCTTGAGGTAAAACTTTTTAAAATTTAAAACTATTTTATTCCTTATTACAAAACGAGCTGATGTGTGCATCACGTGACTTCCTTTTACACCAATTTAATGTTATTTCCCCATTATTGCCATTTTAATGTGATTTAATAGTTAACTCTCTAAATATCACCAACAATAACCAAATTGAAACCAGATTTTAAAAAAAAAATCGCCAAATTTGTCGCCAAGTTGGCGACAAAACATGGCGACCTAAAGACTGGCGGTATATTGCCAAATGTCCGCCAAATTATAACACCACTTGAGTTGCATCGAAATTAACCATGATTTCCCCCTAAAAAGGTGCAAAAGACCCCTTTAGAAACATCCGAATGCAACAAAAAGGAGAGATTCACAACTAAACCCCACTAGGAGTCTACATACCAAATTTCAACTTTCAAGGACATACCGTTCTTGAGTTATGCGACATACATACGCACATATATACGTACATACAGACATCACGAGAAAATTCGTGGTAATTAACTCGAGAAACATCAAAATGGATATTTCGGGCGTCTATACGTTCTTAGGTATATATGCACGTGTGGTCGGGTTGGGGGGGGGGAGGAATCAACATTCATTCGGGGTGAGCAAAATGGAAATTAAGGTCGATTTTTGAGTAAAAATTTTTTGGCGAATACAATACTTCCTTTTTTGTAAAAAGAAGTAAAAAGGTATTCATTTTAGTTGTCATGTAAACGCATTGCGCGTGAAGGGGGGATGGCATATATTTACCGTCAATCTGCTCTAAATATTGCACGCTTATGAGCTCAAATTCAAAAGCAAGTGAAAAATAAAAATTAAAAGCTTTCAAAAACGTTTTTAAACTGATGAATTGACTTGAATCAAAGAAAAATTCGAAAACCTGTACTATTTGAAAAGTTTTAAATGTCTGAAGTTCACAAATCCATGCTTGCTCAAGTTCAACTTTGAAATTAGTTTGTCAACTTTAATAACAAAATGAACTTCATAAAAAATTAGTATTTATTCATTATTTTCATTGAAAAAACGACAAAAATCACCTAAAACCTGAAAAGAAAAAAAAATGAAGTCCGAAATGAAAATGGTTTAAAAGATGCGAGTATAAAATCCCAGGGGGCACCAAAAACGGTTCGTGCCCAGTGCTTTCAAAAATCACAGTCGGGCCCGGGCCCTTCTTATTTTGATATGGTTTTGGTTTTTTATACATCAAACGCATTTTACAGAAGTACTGTTCTATTTTCTTTTAGCAGTTCATTGTTTAAAACTGAAACAATATTATTGGGAAAATGACCTATTTTTCGAGCCTTTGCAATTTTAAAGTCTTCGACTCCAGACTCCGACTCCTTTACCTCTAACAGAACGATTCCTACTCCACGACTCCGACTCCGCAGTCCCGGTTTTCAATTTACTTGATACAAATTTACCAAGCCTTCAAGCAATAGTCGTTTTTTATTTCTCTTAGTATATAAGAATTATAGAAGGTAATTTAAGCTAAGTAAGTACGTAACTTATATGACTATAATTTAGTTACTGGTTGTATATAATGAATTTTAAAGTTAGCAAAAAATGAATTTTAAAGTTAACAATGAAGTCGTTTCCAAAATTTTAAAAGTATTTTTTCTGAAAGAACATACTTAAAAACATTGGATCTAACCATTTTTTAAATAATTTGTTTAAGTTTGATGTTTTTAAAAAATTACTTAAATCGGTGCGCTTTTATTGTTGATATTTCTTGCCGATGACATCACAAATGATGAAATGCTTTTCTGTGTTGCCATTCACAGAGCAAAATATTTAATTCACATCTTTACTCACGTGTATTGGTAACGATATGGTTGATAGCAAGTGTAGAGTGCATTTTTAATTCGCTTCTTGATTATCATAACGTGGAAACGTGGTACAAAATGCGCCAAAGAGATCATTTGTGACGTCATCAAGACCACGCTTTGTTTGCAAAATCGGACACTCTAAAAAAATAATTTAAAAGTAACTGTTGGGAAAATGAAAGAATTTTCTGGGTCCATGTTATTATTATTATTTTTATTTATTTATTTATTTATTTATTTGCTTATTCTATCAATTTCAGTGACTAAAAGTACTACTTTTGACTGAAGTAAAAACCCCATTCAATTCATTTTTTTTTAAATTCATCATTAGAAACTAGCAGTACACAAACTGCGCAGCCTGTGCGCAAAGAATTTGAAAGAAGTCTCTAGTGGGGGAACACTTCAGGTCGTTAAAAAAAACGAATTTTTAATTTAATTAACTGAAAGATGAACGGCGAAAGATCCAGTCGCAGCATTTCCCGGCGAAAGTTCTCCGAAGATCCCCATTACAATAAAAAGTTTTTAATTGAAACCAATAGTCCCTCCCCTCTTCTAATCCACATCAAAATAAGAACAAAAATAGGAAATTAGGGCAATTTGAAGATAAACACCAGTTTTGCATTTTCTCCATATCCACCGGGCCGTCGATAGCTCAGTTGGCAGAGCGGTGGACTGTAGCTGGTTGATAAACAGTAATCCATAGGTCGCTGGTTCGACTCCGGCTCGACGGAATCCATTTTGGATTCTACTTTATACAATTAGTATATTCGTTTTCGAATTACATTTTACATTCATCCTTGCACTAAACGCAACAGAACTTTATTTTATTTTTTCTTGCTTTTTTCAGCAATCAGGAATTGCTTATTATCCTCACTTACCCAAGTTGAAGTTGCTCTGATTTTTCAGATTACCATAACAACGGTTGTTTTTAATATTTATTTAGAAAGCGAAATTCGCGACAAATTGATTGCAAATCGTCAGCGGCTTGAATTTATTCCTATTTTTTTCAGGGTTGTACTCTAGCAGGCTTTACATTAAAAAAAGTGTTTTTTTTTTGTAATATTACGTTTTTTCAGGAAAAAAGCCTAGAATATAGTTAACTTAAACAGCATAACTTCATTTAAATACAAATTTTCCAGATTTCTTATTCCCATCATTTAAAATTGCTAATGAATATATCAATATCGTTATACGCGGTAAAAAAGCTTAATGATATCGGTCATAAAAGCTTTATCTTTATTACATCATAATCACCATTTCTTTTTTTTTTATGGATATACTTCGTATTACCTATTCTAGAAAATCACTAGTAATAAATGACGGGTGCAAATTTTTTGGCCGTCTCCATTCAACTCCATTTGTAGAAACAAGAAACCCAACGTGTAGGGTTTCAAAAAACGCAATTCGTGATTGCGAAAAACGTAATTTTCGTTCAAGACATCAAAGTTCAGATGATTTTTTTGTAAATAAAATTTTGACAACAGTATTTTAAAAGTAATGCGTACTATTTGTTGCCTCTCCTTTCTTCTTTTTTTTTTTTTTTTTTGAGCAATCACGATTGTTTATTGTTTTCATTTGACTGTTTTGGCGTGCTATCATTTTATTTTCCCACCAGCACCCTCTGCCAGCACCACCGTCGCGTCGACCGGCCTCACGATGCTGTTCCTCTTGCGAAAACCGTCTCCAGGTTGTGTCCATATCCTACACACACATGCCTTCACACATACACACATTCATTCCTGCGCACAAACACAAACTCCTACACACACACACGAACGCCTACACACACAGCACTGCATACACAACACGCACACACATGCATACATTCACACACACGCGCACCCACACACATGCGCCTACACAAACACACACGTGCATTCATACACACACATGCTCGTGATTGCGAAAAACATAATTTGAATTCAAGATGCCAAAAATTCAAATTAATATGTATATATATATATATATATATATATATATATATATATATATATTTTTTTTTTTCAGTTCGAACATATTTTTTAAAGTGGAATAACATTTCTCAACAGAAAAATCTTTTTTCTTCATGGGACTTTTTCGTTAAGAGAAAATGGAAATTGTGAACTATTTTTTCAGGATACATTTTTAAAATTATTAATGGACAAAAAATGAAAATTATGATTGTTCTTGCACTGAAAATTTTCTTTTTTAGTTTTAAATGACTGTTCTTTACCCCTAACGCAAAACAGAAAATAGGTTATCTCTGTAGACTTTTAATTACTGAAGATTTTCACGATTTTGGTTGAAAACTTCCTCGCGCATGCCAATCGAAAAAACGATTTTTTGCGTATACTAAAAAAATTGCTTAGAACTTACAAGTCATACATACAACTAAATTCACAACCTTTATTTTCAGCAAATTTTAAATAGCTATAAGCCTTAATTCTCGCGACTGGTAACAATATCATTGTTGGCAGACAAGAGGAGAGGAAGCTGAATGAGTTAAAAACTATCTGCTGCCAGTTTGTTTTCTAACAAATAACAATCGTTCGCAAATTTGCAATACTTGCCCGTAATAGTTGATTGGATTCATGATAAAAACATATTGTTTGTGAACGATCCCTAACGATTCGACGGCTATCCGTGAGTAATTGAAATTCGGCTCATCAGGCCGCCGATATCTTTTTAAGTTTTCATAACATTCAACTGGATTTTTTTTATAAGTTGTTAAATCTATTTGGATATGAAATTTTGAAAACTATAAATTGCTATCTTTCGCTCGTGCACATTGAGAAATTAATTGCTTTAAACGTTCACACTTTAGCAATTTTTTTTTTTTTACTTTCTTTTTAAATTTTAGTTTAATAATTCTTTTGAACATGCTGTCAAGTTTTCTGAAAGTGGTAAGTTTTGACGGAAAAACTCTGCGCGTCGTAATTTAAAAACAAAAAAAAAAAAAAAAAAAAAAAAAAACAAGCGGACAAAACTTATATTTTCGAAAGAAATTCGCGAATATAAGTAGTAATTTCACGAAAATCTGTAAAATAATTGTCTGAGATTTAGTTTTTCCTCAGATATTTACAATGAAGGATGATCAAAAATCTTTAGCTTTCTTCAGTTTGATGCTTGGTTCCCTAAATGCATGAGTATTTAATGTTTATTGGAAAAGTCATTTGAAGCATAACTTTTATGTGGCAAAAGTTAAACAGCGATTGTTCTCTTTCTCTCGAGAAATTCTCTAAAACGTGACATTTTGCAAGTAATGCAGCCCCCCCCCCTCACCCCCGCCACTGTATATATATTTCTACATCACTAAACTTAAAAGAAGTATTGATTTTTTATTCCTTTCCCTTATCTTAATTCAAAGCTACAGCGAACCTTTACTGTGAAAAATATTTTTTTTTCTTTTGTAGTTTAAGTCAACTCATATTTCATTGATACAGCTGTTTCTCTTTCACAAAATAATCTTACATCAATTTCGTCTCCTTTTTTTTTTTTTTTTTTTTGAGGAGTTGTCCTTCAATGAGTACCTTTAAGTAGTGTCGAACTTTTGATATTTGTTAATTAGTAAAATCATAGACTAAATTAAACATGAATATTTTAAGCTCCAGTCACGAGTATTACGCATACACAAAATATACATTACATAGCAGAACTATTTAGCACATATTTAGTAATGTTTCATAAATTTAGACATTTTTTTTCTTCCTTTAAACAAAATGTACTAGTTAAAAAGTATTTTACAACTTGAAATAAACTATCCGAATAATGAATAAATCTTTCCTAAGCAAACAGATTAGCAAAAAACGAAAAACAAAACAAAGAAAAAGAAAGAGGACTGCTGCCAAACGTCAAGTACATAAGCAGCGCTAAATTTATGCTTCGGAAAGCAAAAAACTTCATTATTCACATTAAAACAATTAAAAAAAGGTTAAAAAAAAGTTCAGGAAAATTGCAAAGTAATTATTCTTATTAAAATATAAAACAAAGTTCAGGAAAATTATGAACTTTTGTTCATAAAAGTTTTCCTTTGGAGGCGCCGGGTATCGATGACGGTACCTCTCGCATGCTAAGCGAGCGCTCTACCATCTGAGCTACGCCCCTCTCTTCATCCCGTGTTATTTTTGCACAAAACAGGGAGCCTTGTTTGCTACAATAGCCTTTTTTTCTCTCTCTTGCTATCTTTTATTAACAGGAAATAAAGAGCAATTTGTAAACAATTCGTATTTAGCTTTGAACACGAAAAGGAACATGAAGCTAAAGAGTAATATCGACTCAAAAGAATTCATACCTTTTTTTTTATTTAGATTTTAATTGCTATAAATCAGACATTATCATAAACAGAACTAATAAAATTAATGATGCGCAAGCGTTGTGTATCTTACCTTCAGGACCGCCGCCATAGTGGGGGTGGGTGAGGGGGGTGTCTCACTCTCGCAGTGATTTCATCCAGTCGGCAAAATCGGTTCATAAGTCGGCATTTTCAATGTTTCGGAATTTCAAAGCTTTAATTGACAGAAATTAAAAAAAAAAAAAGTTATCATATTCAGACAAAGTTGTACATCTAACCTTTTCATACTTTGCGCAAGAGAAAAAAATGAATGGTGTCTCCGTTTACATTCGGATTTACATTGCTCACACTATGCCGATTGCCTAGTTTGCGACTGCTCATTTTGCCGAGACAATAAGCGCCCACTCAGAAAATTCAGCTAGAGTCGGCATTTTTTCTTTATCAGTTGATTCGGTATTCTAAATCTTTGAGTAAAGTAGTATGTGGTTTGACCAAGTGCACGTTTTCACCTTTTATTGAAAAAGGAAAAACGAAAAAAACATGTATATTTTGCGTACTGACGACTATTTATCTGAAAGCCCACCTGAAAGACATAATCAATTCGCCGACTGCTAATTGCACAGTATTCTCAATTTACCGACATTTACTTGAACAAAGTATTATTTTGCCGACACTATATCCAGGGGCACCCCAAACTTAAATTCTTTGGGAAAATCCTCAATTTTCCGAATGATAAAATACGGATATGCAATGCACACATTAGAAGGGACATTCAGGAATTTTAAAAAATGCAATAATGTCTTAAAATTTGCCGAATAATCAGACAAATTTGGCCGAATAAGGACTTTTATGGAGGCCACTGGGACCTCCCAATGGGCGCCGCCTTCCTGTACTCAGTCGGCAATTTCAGCTACAATCAGCAATTTTTACTTTCTTCTATATCTAATATATAGAAGAAAGTATTGGATTCGTGCAAATTTTCGAATTTCGAATTTTGACGGATTCGAACGTTTTGAGGTGTGCTGAGTCCATTTCGACTATTTTTGGAAAATGTCTGTCTGTCTGTGTGTGTGTATGTATGTGTGTGTGTATGTATGTATGTGTGTCACGTCTGTGTGTGACCAGTTTTTTGTGGCCGCTCTACAACAAAAACTACCGCATGAAATCGAACGAAATTTGGTACACATATGTGCCCCTATGTGAACTTGTGCCCATTAGTTTTTGGCGCGAATTCCTCCAAGGGGGGTGGAGCAATGGGACGTTTTTCGAGTTACGCGTGCTTGCTATTCCTCAGGAAGTTACTGGCGGAATCAAACAAAATTTGGTCCATATGTTGGTACTAACAGGAACAGGTGCTGATTCAATTTTGGTGTCAATAACTCAAACGGGGGTTGAGCTATAGAACGTTTTTTGTCGTCAATTGTGACTGCTGTATCTCAAGAAATAATGAACGGAATGAAAGAAAACTTTATCGGCAAGTAGCCCTTAGTGGGTATAAAAACTGATTTTATTTTTGTGTCAACAGCTAAAAAGGGGGTAGCGCAATCACCCGTTCTTTTTTTCCATTTTGAGTGCCCTATCTCAAGAAGTAATGCTACGTTCTGGTTGAAATTTGGAATATATGTGAATCCATATGTAAACAGGCTTTGGTTCTATTTTGACGCCAATCGCTCCAAGAGGTGTTGATTTTTTTTTTTTTTTTTGCGAATAAAAATATTTTTATTAATGCAACAATAAGAAAGATAAATCGTAATAGATTGTCGTCTGCGTATTTCTCGTGATTTTAATTGTATGGAAATGGTAGGAAATATTATCTCAATGATTTAAAATTTTTAACTGTTGCCATCTTATGTTTGTTAACAAATAAAATATTTGTAATTCATTCAAGCAAGGCTTTTAAAATAACTTTCAGTTTTCGCTCTTTTGCTTTGCTTTTAAAATAATTCAGACATTGGGATGGTAGTCAAGTTTTTGCATGTGTAATTTTGTTTTTGTTGGGAATATTGCTTCCTCGTCAAGCATGGGGAGGGATCAGAAAAAAAAAAGAAAAATATAGAAGAAAGTTTCGTGATGGCCACAACATACTAGTTACTTTTAGAGTGAATTCAAAGTTCACTATATCTTTGATAAAAGTTAAATGGAAGTGCATTTGGATAAATGGGAGTGCACTTTTACATTTTCTCACTTTAACAAACTTACAATGCAAATCATGAGTTCTAATGAGTGTTTATACTGTAAATTTTAAAAAGATAATTCAATCTTAAAATATTATTTAGAAATATCTGGAAAACTGTATCACACATTAAGATTACCTGTGAGCAGCCGAGATGTAAGATTCAAATATTTTTTTTCAAAATAGTTATTCAATAAACTATATAGAAACATACGGAAAGTGTCAGTTTAGAAACACAACTACATTAAGAAACATGATAGCTTTGGACAGTGCACAGTGGACACATTTATAAAATTGAATCATCAATAAAAAATTCCCAGTAAAGTGGAGAAATGCATATAGGGTGCCGAAACGATAAAAAAAATTAAAATAGAGAGAAAGCTTTTATTACAACACAAAGTCCCATCGGTATGTATTTTAAGTGTTTGATTTTGAAACGAACTTCTGAATACACATTCAGCACCATTTCCCCTTTTTCTAGACTGACGGGTAAAAACCAAAATAGTATTCTACTCGCAGGGGTTATGCCTATTTGTCAGCCACGCAAGTTTATTGTGTAACTAAAACAAGAACTTTGTCCGTCGATTTTAACACTCAGAAATGCCGTCGTGGAGACGGCGAGGCGTAATCGCGTGTAGGGGTGACATTAGAAACGCCAGACTTTCAGGGGTATTTTCTGTTAAAAACCTTTTTCTGGAATCTGGAACTAGGAGCTCGAGGGAAAATTAGAGAAGAGTTGGATCAACTGTTGTTGTGTGCTTATAGGACGGTCTGTCCGGCCCCTGCTGTGTGAACTTTCTGCCTGAAGAAGGAAAAAGAAAGTTACTGGCGTTGAAGCCTTGAAGAGATACAAGTGCATTGAATTTGTCCGGCTCCCGAGTTTGGCAGAAGATTTGAGTGACTATCCTGCAAAATTATTTTATTCATTATGAATTTCAAAAGAAAAAAAAAAAGACTAGTTAAAGTTTTGAACTTTATTCGCATGTGAATGAACAATAATTCTCATTGTGGCAAGTAAGGAAAAATCTAAAAAAGCATTTTACTTGAATTTGAGAGAGAGAGAGAGAGAGAGAAAAAAAAACGCTTATCGAAATGCAGCAGAAAAGGTATGATTATTTTAACTAATATTTTCAAAGCATTATTTTAATCTTTCCCCATTTACATAAATATATATATATCTTCCGTTAAATATTGAAAAATAAGAGTTCTAAGTAAGTTGCTGGGATGAAAAAATTTTTTTTGTTAAGTTTCAAAAAAGAAAAGAAAAAGAAGGGGGGGGGGGACAAATGAATTTTTTTTAGCTCTAAAATTTCAGAAGAAAATGCAATCTTAAAATATTATTTAGGAACATTCAAACATGTATATCATTAAAATTACCATTTACCAAACCAAAGACAGCTGAAATACGTTTCA